>NW_002196644.1:0-502 GCF_000006515.1 Cryptosporidium muris RN66 | reverse complement strand
TAGGTTAGGTTTAGGTTAGGTTTTAGGGTTTAGGTTTAGGTTTAGGTTTAGGTTAGGTTAGGTTTAGGGGGGGGGTTTAGGGGGGGTTTAGGGGGGTTTTAGGTTTAGTTAGGTTAGTTAGGGGTTTAGGGTTAGGTTTAGTTAGGGTTATAGGTTTAGGGGGGGTTTAGTAGGTTAGGGGGGGTTTAGGTTAGGTTTAGGGGGGGTTAGGGTTTAGTTAGGTTTAGGTTTAGTAGGTTAGTTAGGTTTAGGGGGGTTTAGGTTTAGGTTAGGTTTAGGTTAGTAGGTTTAGGTTAGGTTTAGGTTTAGGTTTAGGTTTAGGGTTTAGTTTAGTTAGGTTTAGTAGGTTTAGTTAGGTTTAGGTTTAGTTTAGTTAGGTTTAGTTTAGGTTTAGTTTAGGGGTTTAGGTTTAGGTTAGGTTTAGGTTAGGTTTAGTAGGTTAGTAGGTTTAGGTTTAGGTTTAGTAGGGGTAGGTTTAGTAGGGGTTTTAGGTTTAGGTTAG
>NW_002196633.1:0-693 GCF_000006515.1 Cryptosporidium muris RN66 | reverse complement strand
TCTTAATTACCAGGTGTTTGTAAAAAAAAGATGTGTTTAAATGTAAATTAATATTCACTAATTATTGAGATTATTCACAAAATTAAGTGTTTTGATGAAATTTTATAAAATATCTTTTTTTGAGTTAATTATCTATCATGAAACATAATAATCACAATAACTTTCATAATTTCACTAATGTTGTATGATAATATCATGTGTAATAGATAAAAGTACTATTGGAATTTTTTATTCATGAAATTAATTATTTTATTGTAAAGTTCCCACTTTTTTTTTTCTTTTTTTTTACTGGTGATTATCTTTTAAATTACTAGATACTAATATACAAAATATTTTTCTAATATAATATTATGAAATAACTTTGATTAGGTACTTGAGCAGCATTGACTATATTAAGGTAGTTAATCCTGGGGTAAATCTATTAAATAAATATTATTTACTGGGAATAAGTAGATTTTATTAAAAATTATTTTAGGATAATATTATTATAATTCAGTTAAAATATATTTTGTTACAAAAATTAATATTAGATTTTATATAAATAGCTATTAAAAATTCCGATTATTTTAATTATATCAAATAATTTTCAACTTCTTTTCTTATTTATGAACAATTTTATGAACAATTAAAATCCAGATCTTCATTTTTAAATTTAGAAAGTATATTTAGTCTTTAATATTATTGGTATACTGT
>NW_002196586.1:0-39811 GCF_000006515.1 Cryptosporidium muris RN66 | reverse complement strand
TTAGTATTTATGATATAAATGATATTGAAAATATGAATATTAAATTAAATGAATATAAAGATATAGATAAAAATAAAAATAATGATATAAAAAAATTAAATAATTTATATACATTTTGTATATCTAATTCAATAATAGATTCTGTTACATTAAATAAAAGAGGTGATTGGTTAGCAATTGGGAGTAAAGAAAATGGACAAATTATTGTTTGGGAATGGCAATCAGAATCATATATACTTAAACAACAAGGTCATCACTTTGGAATAAATTGTGTAGCATTTGGTCCAGCAGGTATTATTAATGATAAATCACAAAAAAGAGAAATTTATAATAATTCTTTTGGTTTTCAATCAAAAAATATTATTGCAACTGGAGGAATAGATGGTAAATTAAAATTATGGGATTCTAATACTGGATATAATTTTCAGACATTTATTGAACATACTGCATCAATTACTGGTATAATATTTACACCTCAAGGAAATGCTATTATATCATCATCATTAGATGGTTCTGTTCGTGCTTTTGATATTATTAGATATAGAAATTTTAGAACATTTGTATCTAATAAAAAAGGTATTCAATTTTCATGTGTATCAATTGATAAACTTGGTGAAATTGTAGTTGCTGGATGTCAAGGTAGTGAATATAGTATATATATATGGAATTTAAGAAATGGAAAAATATTAGATATATTATCAGGACATACATCAACAATAGTTAATATTGCATTTTCCCCATCTATAAGTAATCCAGGAATATTAGCATCTGCATCTTGGGATGGTACAACACATATATGGGATATATATGGTCGTTTAGGAAAAAGTGCAGTTGGTGAATCATTAATTCATACAACAAATGTATTATCATTAGCATTTGATCCTAGAGGTAATAATAAAATGGCAACTAGTACATTATCTGGTAATATAACATTTTGGGATATTGATAAAGGATTAGTAGAAGGTAGTATTGAAGGACTTAGAGATATTCATTCAGGTAGAAGAAAAATTCATAAATCATGTATTAATCATAAAATTGATAATGAAAGAGGAAATTTATTATTAAAAAATTTTGATATTAATAAAAATCAATATTTTAATTCAATTTGTTATACTAGTAATGGACGTTATTTACTTGCATCATCTCGTAATTCACCAAGGGTTTGTTTATATGATGTAACAACTTATTCATTAATTAATTGTATTGAACTTACAAGTTCAAAATATTTATATGGTATATCTGTTGAATTAAATTCAAAATATAATCATGATTATATAACAAAATTTGATTATAAGAAGATAAATGATATAAATAGTATTAATCAACATAATTTAACTCTAAAAAGAATAAGACAACATAATGAATTACCAGGAACAAATTTAGGTGAAGGTGCAATATCAAAATTAGAAAATGATTTTATTGTATTTTCTATATGTTTTTCATATGATTCTAAACAATGGGCTGCAGCAACAAATATTGGATTATTTCTATTTACTTTAGATATTTTTGGTACAGGTTATTCTGGTATAACAAATCATCTTAATTTTTCAGATTCTTTTAAAAGACAGATATTAACTAAACAAGTTAATCTTGAAAATATTAATTTAGCATTATTAAATAAAGAATATTCTAAAGCAATGATATTATCTTTGGCTTTAAATGATTTTTCAATTATATTTAATACCTATAAACAAATACCAATATCAAATATTTATTTTGTAATTAAATTTATTGCACCTTTTTTATTACTTCCACTTTTAAATTTTTTAAGAATTTGTACAACTCCAGGTAATATTAATATTATATATATTGAATTACATTTAATTTGGTTAAAATATATAATTAAAAATCATGGAATAACATTATTTAATAAACAAGATCAAGAATATGATTATTATAAAAAAGATCATTTTATTGAAAATATTCAAATAAAACAAAATAATATATTTTTGGGTAATCCTGAATTATCAGATATTAATACTATTTTTCTTATGCTATTACGTAATATTTCACAAATATTTTCCCTTGTAAAACAAGTTTATGATTCTAATTGTGTAATAATGAAATATTTTACAATTAGAAAAAGATATACAAATTTTAATTTAAAAATTAATAAATCTATTTTAAATAATTCATAATAAATAAATTTAATTTAATTATTAGAAATTATGATATAAAGATAAATATTACCTAATATATAAGAATTAAGGGAAAATATTAGATTTGTTATTATTTTTATAAGAATATTTCTAGGTTAAAATAAATCTTTATATATTAAAATAGAATGTTTATTAAAGTTAATATATTACTATATAAAACTATTATTAATAATGTAATAAGATAGGTTTGTTTATAAGGAAATTATTAGCAATTTAAATAATTCCTAATAATATTATGAAGTTAATAATTTAGATCCTGTTAAGAAAAAAAAAAAAATTAAATTATTTAAATTATACCCTATAATAATAATATTTTGTCCCCATACTTGTTCTAGACACATGCACGGGTTGAGGGCCCATTTTTTTTAATAGTCACGTTATTGTGTGACCATGCGGAGCTAAAATTTGTTGTTTACTCATAATTGTAAACAATACCCATTTTATTTGTTTGTAAAGTTGATTTTGTTCTATAAAATTATTAATTAATAACTGTTGGAAAGTTCCAGTTTTATAAAAAGATAGTAACAAAAAAAAAAAAAAAAATGCATACTATGGTTACAATGGAATATACACCAAAATTTATGAATCAACCCAATAATCAAAAGGACTCAACTTATATACTTTCATGTAAAAAAAATAATATTAATAATTATTGGATAGGAAAAACAGATACTGAGAATAATTTATTACGAAGAGCTAATTATCTAGAATATTTATATTGGATAGCATTTGGATTAATACTATTAGTGGGTTACAAATATTTTTCTGATGGAAGTTTTTCAGCTATATTAACACTTTCCTCGACATTTCAATGTTTTGCATTCTTATTATTAACACTTAAAGTAAATACTCAATGTACTCTTTCAGGTATTTCATTAAAATCCCAAATATTATATACCATTGCATTAATTTCTAGATTATCTTCAACATTATTTTTCAATGGATATTTACCTGTTGACAGATCTGGTGATTGGGTATATCAAGCTGCAGATATAATATCATTGGGATTATCATTATTATTAATATTTTGGGGATATACAAAATATAAATATCAATATAAATATGATCAAGATCAATTTATGATTTGGATACCTATAATATTTGGATTAATTTTAGCTACAATAATTCATCCAGATTTAAATAGCTACTTTCCAGCTGACTTTGCTTGGACATTTGCATTATATATAGAAACAATTGCAATGCTACCACAATTAGTCTTAATGACAAAAATTGGTGGTGAAGTTGAAACATTAACTAGCCATTATATTGCATCCTTAGCAGCTTCAAAATGTTTATCATTTATATTTTGGTTATTCTCATTTAGAGAATTAGCACCTGAAGTTGGAAAGAATGTAGCAGGATGGACAGTAATGTTAGCTCTTGGAACACAAATATTATTATTTGCTGATTTTTTATATGCATATATTAAATCTTTAAGACTTGGTAAATTACTCACAATACCAACTAATATTGTATAAAGATATTTAAGGGAAAAAGAAAATATATATATATATAAATTATTAAATGGAAATATTAAATTTTTACAATATAAATAATATTTAAAAAATAAATAAAATAGATTATAAGTTTGAGAGATAAATATTACTCTTAATAGTATTTGATGAACATATTATCAAAATTTACTTAAGAATTTTCTACAGAGATGAAATTTTATTCAATATTTAAATTAATAATATATATATATATGAATTTATAATGGTAATAAATTATTGAGTAAAATATTAAAATAATAATAATTAGTGCTAATATATTGAAGAAAATTGAATAAGATATAAAAAATAAGAATAATTTATAGGTTACTTAAAATATCTAATGAGGAATTATAGATGGTACTAGAGAGTAATAATATGCATTTGGTGGTATATTTGATGTAAAATGTAAATGCTCATCAGAGTCTGATGATTGAATTTGGTTATCCTTAATTATATTGATATTTGTATTATTATCAGATGGTACCCATATATTATTTTGTAAGGGTTGCTGAGGGAAATCTTCATTAATAATATCATATATAGAAGTCAGAATATTTATGACTTGTGATCTAAAATTCTTCAATGATAATGCCAACTCTGAATGATTATGTTGGGAATTACGTTCAAAATCTTCATATTTTTGTTGGATTTCTTGAAGATTTTTATAATACTTTTGCACTTGCTTTTTCAGCTTGGATTCTTGTAAAAGAACATCTTCACTAATAAAATCTACTGACTCTTTGATATTTTTAACTTGTTCTACAATAACCTTTATCTGATTAAATTCTTTATGATTTTCTTCACAGTAATCAACTTTTAAAAATTTTTCTTCAAAATGTTGAATTTGAAAATCTAATTGATCTTTTAATTCTTTTATTGCTGATTTTAAAATTTCAGTACGATTTACTAGGCCTTCTTCTACTGAATCTATTTTTATAGATAGATTTGTTAAAGTTTTTTCTTCTAATTCATTAATTCGTAATTTTAAAGATTCCTCAATTTTATTTATATTTTCATTTGTTTCATGTTCTATTTTATTAATTGAATCTTGTACTCTAAATATATCTTTTTTTATATTTTCTATTGAGTTTTCTAATTTTGAAATGTTTATAATATGATTTGATTCCATATTATTTTGTTTATCTATTGATTTATTAATATTATTTATTAATGATTCTAAAATATCATATTTTTTTATAATAGTTTCATTATCTGCTTGTTTAATTTTTAAGTTCTCCATATCAGATATAATATTATCTACAGTTATTTGAGTTTTTTCTGTTGTAATACTCATTATACATTCTTTAAGTAATGTTCTTAATAAAGAAATATCTGATAAAGAACTTATATTATTTTCTTTAAATAAAGAAAGATCAAGCAAAACTTCATGTAATATAGTTACTATTTCTTGTCTTCTATTAATCCCTTTATCATCTTCTATTGATTCTATAGATGAAGATCCATATAATAAACAATTTTTATTATTTTTAGAATCTAATTTACTTAATTTATCACAATCAGAACATGTAGTACAAGAACAACTCTTTGATACTTTATTTTCACAATTATATTCTATTTCAGATGATTCTAACTCTGGTGATAATTTATATTCAGTTTGAGAGTTTATTTTATCTAGTAGAACAGAAATTTTATCATTTTGCATATCCTTAAAAGCTTTTAACTCTTTTGCTAAAATATCTACTTGATCTGCGATATCTTTTACAGTTGATTCAGTAATTGCTTGTTGTACTTTTACTTCAGTTATACTTCTTTGAAATTCCAAATGATGTTGATCACAAGATCTTTGTAATTTTTCTACAAGTTTTTCTTCAATTTTACTATAATTAACTTCATTATTATATTCTTTATAATTATTTAATATTTTAGGATCATATGAATTTTCTTGTTCAAAATTACGTCTGTTCTCTAAATTTGAATTAGATAATTTTTTTACAACCGTAACTCTTTTAGGAGATATATATCTTGGTCTACTAATGACACTTGATCTTTCCATTAGATAATCCATTTCAGCTTGAATAATTTTATAATTTCGTTGTAGATCATCAATAACTTGTTCAATATGTTCAGCCCATTCAGAGACATCTTCAATAGATGTCTGTGATTCATAGTCATTCCATGTTCTCTCAATATTTTGTTTAATTCTAGATCTTCTCATCTCTTGATTTTATAGAGTACAATTTAGTGGAATTCAGTTTTAATTATCTCTTTTCCTCTTTGCCTAAGACTTATTTAGGCAGTTATTCACTATTTTATATCATTACTAACTATTAAAACTTGTAATTTAAGATTTTATCAAGCTAAAAGTAAAAATAAGTAGCTATTACTGTAATAATTCCAAAATTCAAAGTGTGTGCACACATGCACTTGAGTGAAAATCAAATTATTTTTAATATTATTCGAAATTAATGATTATAATAATTTAGGTTATAGCTTTAATTTTATATAATTTATTAATTAAAAGGATTACCCTAAATTTTTATTAATTATATCTTTATTTTTATTTAATCTACTTTACTTACACGTGTTTTCTAGATTATAGTAATGAAAATGTGCAGTATTTTAAGATTTAATAATATTTTGTCTTATTAATTATATAAGAGATACTCAAAAATGTATTGAAATTAATAAATTAAGTGTATAAATTAAATAAAAAAAAAAGTTTTTACTTTATAATATATTTAAAGATATTTTTACTCTGTTATTTATACTACATAATTTCCAGTTTGATACAATATATTATCAGAGATAATATCAAAGTAGAATTATTTATTCAAAATCACTTTTGTATAATCTAATTAGGAATTTATATATATTTAAAGTATATAATAAATTCACTAGTTAAAAAAAAAAATTATAGATAATAATTATTAAGATCATTTTAAACTAAGTATTTATTAAGTTTATTATGAGTCTATTATTATTTTATATTTATTTTTAGTAAAGTTATATTATAGATATTTCGATTATTTATATAAAAAATAGAATATTCAATTAGTATTTAGGTTTCTAATAAGAATTTAAGTAATATAAATAAATTTTGGTCAAACCAACTTCTTGCTAGAAAAACTTAGATAATATTTGATTATTAAATGATACACTTATATATACTCTTCTAAATTATAGAACAATTATATATATATATATATATATTTATAATAATTCTTCATTACTAAAAGCAAGTTATTTAATTATAAGTTATATATTCGAAGATATAACTTCAGATATAAATAATTACATTCTTTAAATTCACCTAAAATAACATCTTACTATAAAGATCTTAATAGTGATAAGTGACCTGTATAAATAACCTATCTATTATAATCATGTAATTCTCTATTATCAAAAATAGACTAGAGATCAAAGTTATCGGAATCCCTATGATCTAGACTAATATACATTTGTAAAAACTACGAATTCTAAAGGTACTAAAAAAACTGCTAGACTTCTACTACTTAAGTCTATTAGTTACTTAGATATAGACTGAGTAGGCAATGCACACTTGCCTCAGCTATTAGAAAATATATACATTTTTTATTTAAAAGTTATATAAATCACCCATATAATGGCTTAAAGTTAGGCATTTCTAACAAATCTCCACATAGCAAGGCTAGTTGAGTAAGGGACTACTACTTCCTTGTTGGCACTTATCCCTTAAATTTGTGCTCAATTCCCTAAAGTAGTTATTTGTATCAATCAAATTAACTCATTCAACAAGCCAATATTTTGCCTCATGAAAACTTCTCTACCAGCAGTTTTCAGAGCATGGTTAAAAACTTTTAAAGTAGATGCTGATTGTAGTAAAAAGTACAGTAAGATCTTACTAATTCATTGCAGTATACTTAATATACTGTTGGAAATAATGAATACCAACTTATAGCTATATAATGATTTTGTATTATTTAATGAATTTCTGCAGTTAATGTTTAGCTTTATCTCTATCCCATACCACTCTCCCTCTTCCACCTTTAGTGGAGTGAGGTGTTACTCTTAATGTAGAAGCTGGTATATTAATCGGAATATTACCTATTTGCATGCCATAAGTCATTGTTGCAGCTAAATTACTACTATTTAAAGGAGTATTACCTCCTCCAAATCGTGATTGTACTGAATGTGGTATCTTTTGATTATACATGTGCATTGGAAGTTCTACATCATTATATGTTGGTAATGGTAGAGCTGGGGTATGCAATACAGGCATAATTGAGTGAGGAACAGGATTATTCGTCATTGGAGTTGTGAACATCTTCTTTGAAGTTTGCATGTTATAAGATATAGGATTGACAGAGCTAGAAATATTTACCTCACTCATAATTGGAGTGATAAGAGATCCAGTTCTAATGTTATTCATTGTATTCGGTTTGTCTCTTTGAGTAGGTGCAGCTAAGGCGCTAGTCATGGAAAGTAATTCCACAAGTGCAGAACTAGTAGAATCATCAAATTGATATGTACCACTTCTAAGACCACTAAGTAGATCATGTATTGCCAATATTTCAGGTGAATTTACTGTATCACTTGTATCCTTAATATTATCTAAGTAATTTTGCAGTTGTGCAATTATATCATTTAATTCTTCTGCAACCCTACATGAATCTGTTGAATTAGATTGGGTTGACACTGTGGTAGATCCCTTAGATGTCGATTGACTTGTTAAGGAATCCTTTTTATTTGATGGAGTTGTATTACATTTCTTTGTTGCTGAAATAAAATCTGGATGAGGAAGTGGAATTAAAGTAAATTCATCGGGTCCTACATTCTCCACTGTCCATATATCTGGAAATGCCTCAACAAAATGTAGGAGATTAGTCCAACCTAACAATTCTATATCCAATGGAATATCAAAAAATTGAATAAATTCTGCTTCTAATGATTCTAATGGTAAGAAGTCCAGTGGGCTTTTGGCTGGTAGATGGGATTGCTGTCTCTTCCATATCCAACGACGCAATAAGAAGTGAATACCTTGCACTGCAATAGTTAAGTTTGTTAATGGGATATCTATTTGTCCATATTTAACTTCACTAGATGTCTGAATAGTTTGTAGAGATGTAGTCATTGATAGTGCAAGAGACGATCCATTATCCAACTTAGCTCTTTTAGTTATTGGATAATCACTACTCAAAATAGATTTCTGATAATATGTTTGATTTGGATCTAAAGTTGTATATGCCATTCCAACAGGATGGTTTACCTGATGTTGAAAAATATTTATAGGACCCGGGTGTGGAGGTAGAATACCACTAGCCCAATATGATTCATCTGCTAATTTGAATTCATGAAAAGAAGTAGTAAATAATTGAGCTGGAAGCAATAATGGTGTTAATCCACTTGCTAGATTAATTTTCAGTGACACTGGTAATTGTGGGATTGTTGAGGTATCAATACGTGTATGTGGGCCCTCTATAAATACATGAGGAATTGACTGAATTAAACCTAATAAACCATTGTCACTTATTGCTTTATGGAAGAAGGTTATTGCATCATGCTCAAAATTAAAATTACTATATCTTTCATATAACATTGGGAGATGTATCATTGGGATTCCACTTGAAGCAGATATCCCTACTTGTTGTAAAACTGTATGTATTACAAGGTGCATAATCCATTCAAATTCCACTGGATTTGAAGGAGGAGATTGTGGCCATCCTCCTGGAGGACCTATAACATTCGTCATCCCCATTGAATACACTGGGTTATAAGGTGTATGTATTACATTCATTATTGAGTCATGTTTCAATGTGTTTTGTAGATCCTGTGTAGGTAATGACATATATCCATGATTTGTTGCTAACTTCCTAGCAGGAAGCATATGAGATATAAAACCACCACCACCTTCAAATGTTGCACGACCTATTTCATCAATAATTGCTTCGACAACTTCAACTTCCCTTGGTTCATTATATCTAACCATGATATGTAATCCATCAGGATCATTTGGTGTTGTACCCAATATTTGAACTTGTGCACCACTTTCCCTTTCCATCCATTTCTGATTTGCACCTGAGACACCTATTATAGCTCCTGCTAGATTTGATATACTTGGATGGAACTTAGATTTATCAATGGGAATTTTCTTTGTATGTTTGTAATTTGCTGTATTTATACTAGAGTTAGTGTTATTTACGCTACTAGTAGCATTGGGTGTATTAGAAAATCTCGTACTTCCTCTTCTTTGGGTATTGGCACCTACTTGAACATTACTTCCATTCCTTACTTTCCCTCTGGTCTTCTTGTCATTATTAGTATTATTTCCTGCAATTGACGTAACTGACGCAGTTCCAACGTGCCACATGTTTACTTTAAAGTTGGGATCTAAGCTTAATTCAAAGTGCCAGTATAAAACTTATTATTTAGGGCTACAGATCTTAATGATAAAAGTTTCAAATCACTAACTTCTATAGTCAAATAAATCCAATCAAGTAATACTCTTGGTACACTAACCTTCAGTTAATATTATTAATATATCCCTTTTTAAAAGTCAATATTAAGGTATAGATCGTCTTTCCGATCCAGCCTTAAAATCTAAGTAGTTTATAACTAAGAAAGAAATGAGGATCTTAAGTATTCACCAAGGAGTCAGTATAAAAGACTGCCTAGTGAATTTAAATTTAAGATTAAGGCTGAAGAACCACAAATAATATTAATAAGTAACACACAACTGAATATTTTCGTTAAAATTTCATTCAACCTCTACATAATAGTTTTCGAGGCAAAGTTTGTTTTTGTAGTTTCAATATATATCTTGTTATCCGTGCTATTTAGGGAACCCCAAATAATGGATCGCCAACAATATTGATTTTTGCAACTAAAATGCTGAAACAAAACAATGAGACTAATAAGTTCCACTAAGTGTCTTTTATTCTTACCAGCATATACGTCTAGTCTTTGATATGTGCTGGTATAGTACTAGTGGCAAATCTCAGTGCTCCCCTCCAGCGTATAATTAGAGCGGCATGAGACATGTCTTTCCCAAATACTTATAGCGCCCTAAGTTTTCTAGGAACTATTGACCCTTAGAAATTTACAATGACGCATTGTGCTGTATTAGCAATATAACAGTTATGGAAGGAAATTTCCAAATTTTATGTAATTATATTATTGCATTATATTTACACACAATGGACATGTTGTTTTGTGAGATAATCTAAACCACTTGTAAATGCATTCACTGTGGAAGATATGTTTACATGTTTGACAACTTTTCCTGGGTAATGTCTTATATTGTGTATGCAATATTGAATAACAAATTGGGCACTCATCCATACCTCTAAAGTGAAGGTGTACATTTTGTGCCCATATTGAAATTGCTGAACCCAATGTACCATGTTTTATAGTCCTTATAACAGGTACCAGCCAATGAGAAATTTGTTTCTTAGAAATACCTGGAATAGAAGGTATGCTGGCCTTAGGAATTATAAGTGGGTGTAACTGAGAGAAGGAAATAATAAGAGATACTTCGACCTCCTTATTTTCATAGTTTATCTTAAGTATCCTGGAAGATTCATTGCACATATACTTTATACTCGTTTCTTCACTACAATCATTGGTTACACTTGTAACAATTTCAGGCATCATTTCTATTTCTCTTTTGATCAATGATGGGGAGAAATAATGTCTGGTCATATTTTGCAGACATTTCTGTGCCTTTTCACTATTGCTATATTGCCACAAATTCCTAATAATACTAGGAAAACGAATTAATAATGAAAACAATATTCTGACTGCTAATAACCAAGCTAATGTTGAGTTTGCTGGATTCCAGATATATCCAATTGAGTCCTTATATTTTACAGAATCTAAGTCTAGAGGTTTGACAAGATCATCAAGCTGGTTCTCTAATAATAACCTTCTCTCAGAAAGTGAAGCATGTTTGAAAGTTTCAATCCAATTTGTGTTTTTACTATAAGTTCTTGTAAATTCTGATTTTTTATTTTTATTAAGCAAGTTTAACTCTTCATCTCCCATATCACTCCAGTGCTCTATGAGCATAATAGTCATATATGAAAGTTCTATAAGTACTTCAATCAAAGACATACGAATAATTCGATGTAATATATTATAATTTTTTGACAATAATAGGAATCTATAGTTTGGACAAGTTGATCCCAGTATTCCCAAAAACTCATCTTCTGTGAAATTTGTGCAGAATGGAGTAACTAATATATTTGAAATTTGTATATCCTCTAGGTTAATAGGTGAAGGTAAAAAGTGATCTTTATAAGAATTGTCAGTAATATCTATTTCTGAAGCGAGTACTGCATCACCTACCTTTGTTGGGCTAATGTTTAGTAGCACTTCAATATAGGAAATAAGACTTCTCTTAGATTTATTATTTTCATTACTTTCTTCTGTTTTATACACAAAGGAATCTGGAATTAATCCAGGGATGATAAATAACCAACAACCGAGTCGTTGCAACACATCTACTTTTATTGATTCCCACCTTATACTATCAAAATTACTACCAACTTTATTAGTAGTTACAAGATCTTCATCTTGACTATTAAATAATGCTATTGATGCCAATGTTAAATATGTCTCAAGTATTTGCTGTGCTAAAGTTGGCCCAACAAGTCTTCTCCAATGAGAAACTATAACACGGAATCCCTCTTGAATTTGTTTGAATTCTAAAAAATTATTATTATTATTATTGTCAAAGTTCTGAGATTTAGTTTTATTGTCTATATGCAAATATTGTTTATCCTCTAAGATCATTAGTAATTCATCTTTAAAATTTACCTTTTGACTATCTGGGATATCACTGATTATAGAAAATTTCGAAATGCTTTGCTCCATATTTGATAGACTTTGTATAGCCTGTGAAGTATCATCATATTCATATTGTGAGTTAAACCATGGGTAATCTTTAAGTAATTGTATAACAGGGATATGAAGTGCTAAGATAAAAGTTGTAAATAATTTAGATATTTCCATTGCACAATCTTTTCTAGTACATATTTCCAGTGAATTTAGTGAATAAAGCCAAGACTTTGCAGATATTTCTAAATTTTCAGTAATTGGAACAAATTCCACAATGTAAAGTGGTATTAAATCTATTATTGGTAAACTCTTTGAAAAATTCCGAAAAAGATTAGCCACTGATACTCCAAGGATTCTATCCATCATTAAAATTATATTTGTTTCAATTGGTATTGTTATATCACAAAGAACAGCTGATTGATCAGTTTCTCCTATTGAAATATTAAACGTCCATAATACTTTAATACTTTTTGATAGATATAATACGTTGCACAAAGTCCTTTGTAATAATCGAATTATATAAGTTATAAACTCGCATCTTTTAAAGTAATTTTGTATATTATCAATTTCTAACTCCAAAGAATTTGTAACAAATTCTAGGAAATTACCAATTATACGATGAAAAATAACTTCTAGGTTTATGAAGTTCCGGAGTAGATCATATTTTTCACCTGGGAGAATCATGTTATACATACTATTCACTAGTTTTTCCTTCTCTCCTTCATTAATACTCCATATATCAAATATATTCGTTGCTCTTCTATCAATAAAATTCGAAATATTGAGTAAAATAGAAGCAATAGATTCACACAAGGTAGTAATCATATTTATATTTAAGTATTCAGTATCATGCAATGCTTCTAAAGTAAAACTGGTATCAAGTATACTCAAAAAGTACTCCAAAAACTCAATTGAAGTATATAGTAAGTCAACTCCAATTAATTCATTATCTATTAATTTTCTGCAAAATAAGGAGTTTTTGCATAAAATCAAGTCATTAAATCTATGTAAATCATTCATATCCTCATGCTCCGTCACTTCTGAGTTTGCAATTATCTGTCTAATAGTCTGCCAGCTATCAACTTGCAATTTATCTAAAATATGAATGATATCATGAAAATTAGATGATAAATTTGTATTCGATTCACATATATTTAAAGTACATTCAAGTAGTATTGCTATGTTAGGTGTATTCTTATCATTTAATAATTCAGTAATTAAAGATAAAATTTCATCTAACATATTCCCCTTTATTTGAGTTGAATTATTATAAAATATAATGTTTAAAAGTAAGTTTATTATTCCATATTTCTGATAACTGCAATTTTGATCATTATTCAGAGAATATGCAGAAAGGACTGATTGTAAACAGAACTTTAAATTATACAAATACTTTACATCATTATTGGATATATATTTGTACAAGGAAGATGTAAAATTGCAATTTAAAAAATCTTCTTGGTAAGTTTTCACATTTGGATCAAAAAGATTAAATAAATTGTTTCCTGAACCTTCAGAAAAAGGTATTAGGGAATAATTAGAACTTTTACTTGACTCATTTGAGTATTTATATAATTTTTTTAATATATTAAATTGTTTAAGACACCATTGAGAAGATATTATCTGAACCAAAATCTGCCAACAAAATCTATGGAAAAAGTTGCAATCCAGTTCTGAATGTTCACTTAGTGAATTTTCTATATCATCACCAGTCCATTCACAGAGATCTAAGTAAATACGGATAAACTTATTTAAGAAAATTGATTCAGTACCCAATATATTATACCTTATTTCAGTACTATCATAAAATTTTTCAAGACCAAACTGTTTTACAATTTCTTTTAAATCAAAAATAAAATTTGTTTTATTAGGTAACTGCAAATTAATTTCCCTATGCATAATTACAGCAATTCTATATATCATAGAATTAATGTTGCTATATTCAGAATATAAATATTTATTTATTGGCCCATTCCATCTCAAAGTTAATTTATCTCTAGGATTATCTAATATTAAGGATTCTTGTTCCAATTTGCAGTATGAATTTGAATATTCTGTAGTTAATATGCCACAAGTAATATATAAAAAAAATCCTCGCAAGTCTAAAATAAGTTTCATATGAATTTCAGGGTATCTTTTAAAAATAATTAGTAATACTTTATCCAGAAGCTCATATAAATCATTTTTAGTTCCATCATATTTGTATAAAATCTCTGGAATATAATACATAAACAAAGTTACAATATAATCCAAAATATCTTCAATGTATTCATTACTCAGCTCAATATATATAGCTATTAATTTGCATGCTGTCTTGTAAACTTCAGATACACTTTTTATATAGCTGGGTAGCTCTCCCAGACTAACAGTATAGGTGGGATGTGGTAACTCCAGTGCGAGGCAATTTGAAACTTCCAAAAATTCATTTAACCCAAGTTTTTCAAGTGTAATTTGAAATACTCTATTTTTAATAAAGTGTGTTTGGCATAAACACTCTAATAACTTTAAAATATTTATGTAAATTATTTCAATAGTTCGTTTGGAGTCCTTGTCTGAAGTTTTCTCTACTTTATTACAAGAGTTGATTCTATAAATAACACTCCTAGTACTATTCATCCAATCAATAATATCACCTATAGAATCATTATTATTAATTGGAAATGATACTGAAGTTGAATTCCAATAACTATGTATTTCAGTTACATCTAAATATTCAGTTAGAAAACCATAAATTACTGACCAGAGTAAGAAAGTATAAACTTGTGGTAATACTTGTATAGATTCAATCAAGTTTCTGAAAAATATCTTTCTTGGGAAATTCTCATTATCTATAATCAAAAGTGGTGAGATTATTGATTGTAAAATATTCGAGATAATTACAATATCTAAGTCACCTTCACTAAATAAATTTATTAATTCTTTAAATTGCTGAATAAATATAGAAGATGAAAATGAGCATTTACTATTTAATAGAGAGGGGATTAAAAGTTTTAAGGCAAACTCTTTAATAAATTTCAAGCATCTATTTAAGTTTAATGCTTCATTTCTATTTCTTAAAATATTAAATACTTTGCTAAATAATAAATTCCACCAGTCAAAAATATAACTAATGAATTGGGGACATACTTCTAAGTAAGTAGCTACAAAATATGGAAATAAGTGAGTAATCTCAAGTTTATTTAGACTCATATCTTTATTACAAAATTTTTCAGTTAATGAACTTTCAAAACTATCAAATATCCCTTTCCAATATTGTTGCAAACAGTATGAAAGATTCTCTAGTGCATCCAATAATGTATGCTTATAACATTCTTCAATTGCTATTTTATGCAACGGTTTTGATGCTTCTAAAGTACTGGAAAATTGAAGTTGATATCTGTAATAAGTCTTTTGATCTAAATCACCTTTTATATTATCTATTGATGATGTAAGAGAAAGAGTTAAAGGGGACCACATTATATTTGAGTAGTATTTATATAAACTTTCAATTAAACTATCATAGTTTGTATCTCCTCTGTAATTGGTTATTTCCGATACTAAAAGAATTAAAATTTCATAATATGATTTAACCGAGCTTAAAAATAGGGTTTTGTTTGGAATACCTATCGTAAAAAACCAGTTTTCTAGTACCATATTTCTTCTATATTGTTCGGTAGTATTAGAGTCCTGTAAAATAGCTGATAAAATTAGTAATGGTAATGAACATAATATTGGAATATTTAAATATGTATTGGATGTAATTAAACTACATAATGATAAAGTATTACCTGGAGTTATATCATTCGTAGAAAAAGTCGAATTGTCAAGGTGAATATAAATCTGCTTATCTGAGGACAGCTTACTATTAGCTTGTTCTAGTAAAATCTCAATTGGGATATATTTTAAAATAAAAGGTAAGTTACTATATAATAAATCACAACATAGTAAATTTGGCTTTTTAAGACAAGTAAATAAGACCTTGTAGAAAGTAATTAGTGGCTCTTCAATTGTAGACTGGTTCCAAATAGAAGGAAATACTTGAAAATATACAACAGTAAATTCGAATGAGACTGATTGAACAGATATATCTTTATAATCATCAAGACATTTCATTGTATTAATAAATGTATTTTTTAATGGATAAATATACTTACTCAAGTCCATATTAGGGAAATTATCCCTCAGTATTCTTAGAGAAAGTTGTAATGTCTGTATTGAACTAACTCTAACAGATGATCTATAAGATCGTGAAATAAATTTCCATAATATCCCACTTTTTATATACTTATTTATGAATAATAAATCAGAATCTTCTATTAACTTTGAAATTATGTCGGGAAAATTTGAAAATACAAAGTAAGATGCCATACTGATTGCAAGTTCAATATTTGTTTTAATAAGATTTCTTAATGTATTCCTAATAGATCCCATTGAAGTAGAAATAAGACGATCATAAAGTTCTTCTTCTTCAATTAATGATGAAGTGTCAATATTTAATTCATCTTTAAGACTATTAATATTGCACCCTAAAATCTTTCCATATATACTGAATAAATTTATTTTACAATAGTTTATTAAATGATATATTCTAGCATCCCTATTTTTAGTAATTAATGATTCAAGACAAAATTCAGCAGCTTTTGATACTTCTGATCTTGTATCACTACAAGATATCCATAAAGCAGGAAATAATTGTGTTGCATACTTAGTTATTGCCTCACCACCAACAATATTATGTAAAAAATACAAACATTCATTAGCCAGCTTCCTTATCTGAATATTTGAATCATATACTCCAAGCCTAATATATACATAAGCAAAATGTGATATACAAGAATTCCAATTAATTGGAGATAGTACTAGATCTTTACTTGCATTTCTGTATAAATTCATTTTTTCAAATAAAGTTTTCAACCCCCTAATTCTAGTTTCAGTATCTTTCTTTGTTATATTCCTAAAAATAGGAATTAAGACAGGATCTAGTCCATTTAACTCCATTTTTTCACTATTAGTTGGTATTCCTGAGTTATAAGTATTGGAAAATTCTTCAAATACATTCCATAATGCTGTAGATACTTCACTAGAAGTATTATGTCCGCAATTTTCAAGTAATGAAGCTGCCTTTGAGCTACTTGAGGGATTTGACCTCTTCAATTTACTCATTTTAAAACACTGCTAGTTATACAAATGAGATTGTTTTATGGAAACATACCGCCATATATACCTCAGATTTTTCAGCAATTCAGAGTTACAATTAGTAATAGTGAAATATTATAAAATCAATAAATCCTAAAAAGAAGTGAATAGAACTATAAATAAAGTGAGACACATCAATTACTTATTATTTTTTGTATGCAATACTTAAAGTAAATATTTCTTCTTAACCTGTCCAGATTTATCTATTTCAAATATACAACTCCCCAAAAATTCAGTGATAAAACTTGCATTATTTAAAAATTATAGGACCAAAATATTAAAATATACTAAATTTACAAAGCTCTTATATATAGCCGCCACATTTATTGGCGGTATATTATGAATTTATTAAGGAGTAACAACTTGTCCAGTAGTGACGCAAAATAAATTAAAAAGGAAAACGGATTTTTTGTTAAAAAAGGAGACACAAGTTATTGTAAATATGGAAGATAAAAAGGAGACCTTATCAAGTGAAATACTTCCTGAGATATATAAAGGTAAAGGTAATGCCTCCTTTCAAGAAGGTAACTATTTGGAGGCTGTTGAATACTATTCAATGGCAATTAATGCTTCAATTTCAGCTACTAATGCCTCTAATGAAAATTTACATGTATATTATTCAAATCGTGCTTTATGTAATATTCGTCTTGAAAATTATGGATCAGCTATTATTGATGCTGAAGCAAGTATTGACTTATGTCCAACATATTCGAAGGCTTATTATCGTAGAGGTGTTGCATACCTTAACTTATTTCGCTATTCATTAGCTAAAAAGGATTTCCTAACTGTATTGAGCTTGACTGAAAATGATAAGGAAGCTTATGATAAAGCTATGATGTGTACTAAATTAATAAAACAAGAAAAATTCTTAAATGCTATTTCAACAGATCGCTCTAAAATGCTGTATGAAACTATAACGCTAGATTCACAGCGATTTGCTGTCCCTAATGATTATGATGGTCCAAGGTATATACAACAGTCAGATAACCAAATAAAGGAGTCTAATTTATCTTACACCGAAGATACTACACACCCAAAATTCGAAAATCTGTCTATGAAAGAAAACAAATCTACATGTCAAGCTACTATATCAAATATAACCTTAGATAATGGCTCTTTTTTAAATGAATTAATTGACTATATTAAGATCCCAGGAAATAGACTCCATATAAAATATGCTTATGCTATTGTATTAGATGTAATAAAAGTTTTGAAAGAAACAGCTCCCAAACCACTAGTTCATATTAATTTAGGAAAGAAGGAGCATATTACTGTGTGTGGTGATATTCATGGACAGTTTTATGATTTATTAAATATTTTTGATATAAATGGTTTACCTTCAGAATCAAATGGATATATTTTCAATGGTGACTTTGTTGATCGTGGATCATTTTCAGTTGAGGTCATTTTAGTCCTTTTTACATTAAAAATTATGTTCCCTTACCATGTTCACTTAGCAAGAGGCAATCATGAAACTAGGAATTTGAATAAATTATATGGTTTTGAAGGTGAAATATTAGCTAAATATGATTCAACACTTTATGATCTAATAAGTGAAGCTTTTTGTTTTTTACCTTTAGTTCACATAATAAATAATAAGGTATTTATTGTACATGGAGGTCTTTGTACAGAAGATAATGTTAAATTAAAAGATATAGAACAACTTTACACAAAATGTGAACCTGGTGATTCTGGTATTATGTCTTCACTCTTGTGGTCTGATCCACATGATAGAAATGGACGTTCTCCATCTCCAAGAGGTGTGGGATGTAATTTTGGACCAGATATAACTCAGAAATTTTTACAAGATAATAATCTTGATTATATTATTCGTAGTCATGAAGTGAAGCAGGAAGGATATAGTGTAGATCATGATGGAAATTGTATTACAGTTTTTTCCGCACCAAACTACTGTGACTCTATGGGAAATAAAGGAGCACTTGTTAAGATACATGAACATGACTTAAAACCTAATTTTGTTCAATTCAGTGCTGCTCCTCATCCACCTGTACCTGCAATGAAATATGCAAACCCTATGTTGTCATATAGTATGTAATTGATTCTTCTTTATTTTAAATATGATACTATTAATAATTCGTATTATATTTAGGATGGTGAAGATATTTTTATTATCAATAGGTGTAAGTTATATAATTATTTTACTGTAGATTGTTTATTGTTAATATATACCTTTTATGAATCTTCCACTGGACCAAGATAATCACTATTCATTTCTGCAACTGCTGAAAGTGTTTCATGATTTACTCCACGTAATCTTACACGAACTTCCGTATTTTGTTTAATTTGTAGTTGAGACTTTGAGTCTAAATAGGCCCGGGCAGTAGAGCCATCAACTCCACTAGAATAAGAAATATTTTCTGGTAAGGCAGATTGACTAACAAAAACTCTCTTTAAAGGTCCACAATTTACGATTATTCCAAGTTCATTTACACTCTCAACAGTACCATCTATAACCTCACCCTTCATTGGACGATATACAATTGCCTGATATTTTATTGGAACAATAATTAAACCTGTCCCATCTTGAATTCTACCTGGTTGGCGTAAAAGTATTCTAACAACACAGACTACATAACCAAAAGATGTGATCCATTGACCTTCAACCTGATCGCAGATAGTAAGATTCAATTAGAATTGCAATAGTTCTTCGAAACATACCTGACTACGTAGTATATCATCAATATGTTCATCATATCGAGGTCCCAATTGATTTGGACTTAAAGATATGTTTTTCCAAAGTTCAACAAAAAAAAACATCTTGTTAGTTTCTTTCTCTTGATTACACCTTACCATAATAATTGCGGTAAATCACGTCATTATTGTCTGCAGCATGTTGAAATAAACTTACTGTTGTATTTTATTATTTGTCCTAATATAATAGATGTAAGAGGATAATGAAAATATCAGAGCTTCTAAATTTATTACAACATTTCAGAAATGAGTTACACCATCAAACAAGATATACTGATGATTTTGATTCCGTAATTTTGGAGACAGGTAGAATTTTACTGCAGCATATATGTACATCAAACGATACATTCTCTTCATTAAGACTTATTGATAAAAGTACAAAGATTCAACAACATGATAAAAATAACCCTTTAAGTTATGCTACTAGACGAGTTATTCAAGAATTATTTGCTTTAGTAACAGCTTCTGAGCATTGTGACTTGCTAAATCCACAGTTATTCGTTACTATTATCTCACTATTTCGTCAAATGTGCTCAGATTGCTTGCCATCATTTTTCCTAGAGACATATAATGGAATAATAAGTAATTATAACAAACAATATCTCCCATTAGTCCTTGAATTATTTGTTGAACGATCACCATTACAATTACTGATGAAAAATTCTGAACAGATTATCTCTTGGTTCATCAATGGATATAAAGGTAATAAAAAAAGTATTCTAGAACTTGAAGAACTGGATGAATCATTGTTAAATTGCAAGATAGATTATATTTCAAATAATTTAATTACTCTCTCACTTTTTTTTAGTTGCACCTCGGCTAAACTAGTCACGAGAACGAAAAATGAGAAATCTGCAATTTTTTCAAAACTGAATCTATTGAGAGAAAAGACAGATTTCACAAATAATTCCGAAATTTGCTATTTAAAAAAAGCAAATAATCTTCTAAATTCTTTAGCACTAAAGAGGATGTCTTTTGTAGCTATTTTAAGATTAATAACCTATAAAAGACCAATTGATAGTAATGACTTAGATCAACCAGAATTTAACAATATTTTTATAGAACGGAAAGAAATAATACTAAAAATTGAATATACAATAGCATTATGGCTTGTTGGACTCAAACCTTTTTATCCTACAACAGATAATAAGATACTTATTTATGAGATTGATGGTTCTAATTCAACAGACATCTATACACTTGCAAACACTGCTAATTATTACTGTCCTCAACATTTTATGCATATACATATTATTTCAGGTTTGCATATGTGGCTAAAAAAAAATTATCTAGGACTATGCAATATTGATGAAGAGATTAATAATGAAGATTCCATATCTGAAGTACTTAGGGAAGCAATAATTATATATACAGTACGTGTTTTTATGCAATTAGAACGCATGATATCAGAAATGCCGGACTATAAGCATCTCCAACTAAATGCATTTCATCAGCAATATTTTAAAAATTCATTATTAGAAACAATCCCATATGAAGTCATGCTTATAATTGATTCATTATGTGAGATATCCCCATTATGTATTAAAAGATTAACTCCTTTTGTAAGAAAGCTGCATGACAGATTACACATGACAAAAAGTATAAATAACTTATATATGGAAACATTTAAATTTTTAATGAAGTATGATTCTCCTACCTCTGCTGAAATAGAAGATTGGTGGGGAACCCTTATTACGGATTATATTGATCCTAATACATCAGATAGTTATGTAGTATTAATATTTGCTTATTGGCTTCAGAGTTCTGTAATATCAGATTCACTAGTTAAAATAAATATTCAGGCTTTTATAATTAAGTATTCTGGTCTTTTTCTAAAGCTTGCTATACTTCATCCTAACCATATATCGGATAATATCATTAATTTACTCTTTCATTCTCTAAATATTTGCAACTTAAAGAATGAATTAACATGGATTTCAACTTGGAAAATAGTTTTAATGAGAATGCTTTATATGCCATTATTAAGTTTATTTCCCCAAGTTAATGTTCAAAAATCACCAGAAATTATAAGTATCATTAATTCAGCATTAGGAGTATCATCTGAAAATATGGAAATTAGTGAGAACATATTGAATGATATAAAATTTATTATAAATCCAATGAGGAACTCTTCATGTAGTATAGAAACTGAAAAACGCATGTTTATGGATCTATCATTGAGATTTATCATTAACTCTCTTTGGAGGGCTAATACTAATGAAAAATTATATACAAAACTAGTTTTTGATACTATAGAGAAGTATCTCGATGTAATGTTTGGAAGCTTACTAATAAAACTAGAAAATAAATTTATTGATAAAGAATATATAGACTTAAATATAATACACAATTTAGCATCTACAATAACAGAACTATTAGATATATATTTTTTTGTATACCCCAGTGGTTCATATCATGTTCAAAATGTCCAACGTAAAATTGCAAAATTCATTACTAGTACTATGCATAAATGCCCTAAACTATTGTTTGAAGATGTTTTATTAGAAAAAATATGTCAATATCTACAATCTAATGTTAACCATGTATCATCTGAACTTATTGTATCACTTTGTTGGACTCTACCAGAAATTTTATTAGAGGTATCCGATATTCATATGATAGATTGTCTCAGAGGCAAAATTGAATATGTATTATCGAACTTTAAAGTACTTGCCAATTTATATGTAAACATATACTTAGAAAATGCAACAATCTGTGAAACCTTATTTTATAAACCTGATTTTGGTCAAAAATCCTCACCAATAGAAACTTCTAAAAAAGAATATGAACTTACGACTATAGATGCTACTTTCTATGATGGCATGAAGTTTTCTGAAAACTCAGATTACTTTTCATCAGATTCATCATTTGATTCTGTTTTATCTTATGAATCGAACTACTTTGAAAATTTGAGTTCTGATTCTACTAGTGATATTGGTGATATGATTAAAGAGTATAATATTTACCCAGATGAAGGGAATAGAGAAGTAGTATTTGACAAATCTAAATATGCAACTGAGTGTTTATATTTAATATCCATTATCATAAGTGGTATATGTAAGATTGGACTAAAATTTAAGCAATTTAAACAAATAGTTATAGATATTTTGAAAAATCTTATTGGTAATCTAAATTTTAAAAATTATTATACAGAAGTTATAAATAGTCACTTAAGTGAATCCCATATAGAAAATATGATTTTAGCAAAATCAATTCTTCTTCAAAAAATATCATTTAATTTAAATATGTTAAAGCAACCATCAAGCATGATATCTAATTTATCTTTATAATAAAGTGATAAATTTACTTTTGATGAATTAAATAAAGTTCCATTTTAAAGTTTTTATAGCTTTTGAAGTAGCTATTTACTGTCAAATATGTATTATTGATTACTTTATACGCTTTTAAAAAGGGCATAAATGTTTTTTACTTATAAATCGTTTTTATAATTATTTGTGAACCAATTATAATTACTTTTTATTATTGGACATTTATACAACCAATTTGGGTGACAAATTTTTAGTATCTAAATCTGCTCTATGTATAGTTTTTAATAAACTAATTAGTAACTTTCTTAGATACTTTATATTGATAAATTTTGGTAGATATATTCTGTAATGGGTTTTATTAACTCTATAAATAGGCTAAAATTAGTGAATTCTAATGTTTATATAATAATATAATTCTAATTAAAAGATATAAGTACAATCAGAATACCAATACATTAGTTTTCAATGTATATAAAAGATCTTGGAACTCATAGTTTTAATAAAAATACAATAGTAATTAAAACTTTGAGAAATTATCAGAACTAGTTTGGACTTGTAGTAGTTGAAAATAACTTCTCCAAGTTACTTCATCTTAATCATCTATATTAATATAAAATTTATACTTATTTCCTTTTTTGGATATAACGAATACTCTGATCTTATATATTACTAGATCACTAGGTAATACATTTTATTAAAAATTAACCCCTTCAGTACCTAATAGCAATAGTTTCTACTTAAACTTTGTTATCCGACTTCTTATTATAATAAAATATCTTAAAGTATATATAAAGAAATGATTCAAAACACATTATAACTCAAATATTGCAAGATATTATCCAAAATACTAATTACAAAGACTTAATAGACTTTATATTTTTAGCTAAAGTTCTAATCGCAATTAAAGTATTATTCAGCTAAATATTCAAGAATGACATATTAGGTAAATAGTTTAAATTTATTTACTACTATTATTGAAAGAATCTAAATAGATCATTATGCTTTTTGTTTATTCTTCTTGCCAATATTCTTAGATTTAAGTAGTTCTTTACGTAATGTTACATAAGATGCAAATCTCCTCTCTTCAACAGTAATAGTGTGAGCCTAAAATAATTAAGAAATATAAATAGTCATAAATGTATAATACATTGAAGTTATATAATTCAATTCACCCTCAGTTTGCTATTATTTGAATAGCTAAATTCCTAAATATTCACACTTAAATATGTTTTACTTACCTTTTGTTTACGAGAATTTGATTTTAAAGGAAATACTTCTTCAACCTTTACACTCTTAAAGTTATCAGATCCTTTTTTTGTGTAGTCATCTGGGATCCCTGCAAAACCTTTCTTTGGTTTCTTGCCACTTCTTGGGAACATTACAATACTATCCATATACTTCTTTAATCTAGCAACATTAGTTTTTAAACTCTCTTCCGATAAATTAGTCCTACGATGATCTACAGCAATGCCTATACTTTTTGCTGCCTGTTTATTAAGTCCACAAGCTGAAAGTTCTTCCAAAGTGAATCCACGTCCCAATCTAACCTTCATATTGTAACGTTGAGTTGGAGAATGAACAATTGGACGCAATAGATCAGTTGGTCTTAGTCCAGACTTGGCAATCAATTTCTGACGAGAGATCCTACGGCTTTTCTTTCTTCCTGCTTGATTATACCATGTCTTTATCCAAGGTTTATAGTTCTTATGGAAGTGTACATTTGGAATAACATTATTGTGACGCATATCGACTCCTAAATATTATCGCCAAAAAGTGTCAAAAACTAACCACCTTTTACCTTTGTATTTCCTTGGATTCTTCTCTTTAAAGTATTAGCAGCTATGACGAATACTTTGATATGCACAAATACACTTTAGTAGTCAATACAATAGTATCGAGTAATAGATTAATATAAATGATAAATAATATAAATAGCATTGCCGTATTGTCTCTTATTGACATATTAGCCAAATATTGCGAGACACAAAATAAAATAATAGGCGCCGTCTCTTCAAAGCTTATAGGGAAAAAAGTCGCACCTTCAGCATTACCTAAGTGGCTAAAAAGACAAATTTTATAAGATATAATAAAATATATTTATAAGGATGTCTAGTGGAAATCGTATGGTTCAGACTTTTGGTCGCAAGAAAAATGCTGTTGCAGTTGCATTGTGCCAACAGGGTCGTGGATTGGTACACTTCAATGGTAAACCACTTGATTTGATTCAACCTGAACAATTAAAAGTTAAGGCATTTGAGCCTATATTATTACTAGGGAAGCAAATGTTTTCTGGAGTTGATATAAGAGTTCGTGTTACCGGTGGTGGATATACATCACAAGTCTTTGCTATTCGTCAAGCTTTAGCAAAAGCCATTGTTGCATACACTCAAAAATATGTTGATGAAGCTACTAAACAAGAAATTCGTGACATATTAGTATCTTATGATCGTTCACTTGTTATTGCTGATCCAAGACGTTGTGAACCAAAGAAATTCGGTGGTCCAGGTGCACGTGCTCGTATTCAGAAATCTTATCGTTAAAATAATTTATTTAGGAAATTAACTTTAGATAAGCTATCTAATTGTTATAAGAAGTCTTACTAAATTATAAACTTCTAAATGACTTACTACATTTAGAAAATAATATCATTTAGATTTTCTAGAAAACTATTAGCAGTTATTGTCTCTTCTTTACAAGAGTGTTCCGTTACATCTAATGCAAAGATTAATTTCTTTATAGGATAAGATGAATGAAGAGACTGAGATACTTTCTGAATTTCATATTGTGGGAAATTATCATTTTGATAGTAAGTTAGTACCTTTGGAACATCATTTGGTGGGACACAAGGAATCTCTAAAACCACACTAAATATATTTGACAGACCACATGTACCAATAAACTGAAATTCTGATGTAGTTGCAATTATAAATAGTTTCCTATTTTTTGGAGTAGTTTGTTTAATAAGTACCATTAAAGTTTGTAAAATAGAATTGGAGAATCTAGGACCAATAGGAGTATAATCTATAAGTCGTTCAATATCATCTAAAATTATACATGAAATATCACTTTTATAAGCATTATCAAATATTTTACTTAAAATCATTGATTTATTTAGCTCATTTAAACCAATAAATTGTGATGGGGTAATCAATTTCGTAAATGGAAATTCTGCAAAACTTGCAACATATGATGCTAAAGCAGACTTTCCAGCACCTCGTTCTCCATGTAACAAAATTGAAAGTGTATTTGTATTCTTATCAGTTTTTACTTGACTTGTAAGACGTTCTAATAATTCCATTACATGTTGTGAATTTGTACCAAGTGTAATAATTCCACGTGGCATCAAAGAAAGTAATTCTTCTTCATTAATACCAAATGCAGGTTTTACTTCTTTTAAAGCCGCCATAAAATCATCATTATTTATTTGAATATTCTGAGTATCTACGGGCTTAGTAATATCTTCCATATCAATATGCCTTTGAAATGCAAAAGAAGTAGCAGCTCTAACTAATCCTTCAATCTCTGCACCTGAAAAATTCTTAGTTTTATCTGCTAACTCTAATAAACATACATCAGCTGCTAAACGATGATTCTCTCTCATTTGCTTCGTATGAATTTCTAATATTTCATGTCTACCACTTTTATTTGGTAATCCAATTTCAATATGAACCTCAAATCTTCCAGGTCTTAATAATGCCTCATCTATTAAATCAAGCCTATTTGTCATACCAATAAGTAAAATATTATTAATACTATTAACACCATCAATCTTACTTAAAAGTTGATTAACAATACTATCACTGACACCTGACCCAACAGTATTACTTGTACCACGGCTTTTACATATTGCATCTATTTCATCTAAAATAATAATGTGAAGTGCAGAAAAATCCCCTTTTTGTCTATATTCTTCCTCAGCTTCATAAAAAAGATTTCGTATATTTTCTTCACTTTGACCAACATATTTATTCAATATTTCTGGTCCATTCACAATCTTTGGTTCTCTTGCTTTCAATACTTTTGCTATTTGTCTTGCAATTAATGTTTTACCAGTTCCTGGAGGACCATATAATAACATACCCTTTACATGATGTATTCCTAATTCATTCAAAATCATAGGAGGAATAACCCTACTAGCAAAGGCTCTTCTAAATATAGTAGCAAACTCTTCATTTAAACCACCTATTCCTATATCATTGAAATTAAAATTATGATGAAATATTAATGGAGACATCTTATTATCATTAGAAAATCTAACTTTCCCTGATGATGAACTAGTTAATTCAAAATTAGTTGAATTCCCTACTAATCCATATTCAGAAAAATCAAATTTATCATCTTTATCACATTTTTGTAATAATCTTGATAATGGAATAATCTTCTTTACTGTTAATAAAAATAATAAATCTGTATCTTTATGATAAAATGGTATTAATTGTTGGGTAGCAAGTACTTGACCATTTAATTGTTCAATTAATCTAGGAATAAAGTCAATTTCTTTTAATATTAATGGTTTACTACACTCAACAAACATATCAACCTCTAAAACAATATTTCCTGCTAACTTATTTGCATTATTATTATAGCTAAATTCTGTAACAATAGATATATTTAATACCTCTCTTAATTCTATCTTTGCACTTTGTCGATGTAATCTATTTAGTGCAATTTCTCCATCAGATATTCTTTCATCAGCTTCTATATTAAGTATTAGATTTTTAACTGATACACGTAATTGATCATTATTAGATATATTAGGTAATGAATTTATTAATGATTTGTAAACATTCCAGCTAACATATGCAAAATTAGTTGAAGCTAATGCTTGTGCTGGTAAATTATTGGCTATCAGTTTTACTGACATTTGCTAAATTACTTTTAAAGATTACTTCCCACGCTGTTGCTACTCATCTAATTTAAGCGCTACAATATTATTTTGGTGAAAAAATATAGGTATAGACAAAAAGGGGGTTTTATTTTAAGAATATTCTTATTAATTTTCTTTTTTTTTCCCTATATATTTAATTAAAATGAGAAGAAATGATTTCTAGTCAATTTCCTTCTTTAAGTGATCTTTTAGATCAACATGAACTTATAAAGGATTCAGAAAGGGAATGTAATATTAAAGGGATTGATATAATTGATATTGAAGATTATTGGTCTATATTAATTACTGATAGCCGTATTATTTTTCTTAAAGATGCAGTATTTAGTGATGATTATACAAAAATACCTAGCTCCTTTGGAAAGGTATATTTTATATATATATCTTCTATAATTATTCATGCCATTGCTTCTCCTGGTGAATTAGATCCTTGTTTCCCCTGTTTATATTTTCAGATAGAAGATAATGTAGATATAGATAAAGTTGTTGAAGTAAAGATATTTTTAAAGGATATAGAACGTGTAAGAAGATTATTTAACATTATATGTGAATTGTCTGCTTTATCAATTATTGAATCTTAAATCATTCAAATAAAATTATTATATATTGTTATATTATATGAAATGGGTTTATGAATTATAAACTTTTTTTCTAATAGATATTACTTCCTAAGAATCTTAGAAACTAAATAACATCAATGCAGCACGACGCGCGTGTGATCTTCAAAGGAAACTAAAAATAAGATTTGTTATACTACCTAAAGGGAATCTTTTTAATATAACTTTACTTATATTAGATAAGATCTCTTTGAAATTAATTGTTTAATATTAAGGGATTCTTTTTCTTTAAATATTCTTATTTTAATTATGTTAGATAATTATTTTTTAATACTATGGAAATATATTAATATAGGAGTACTTGTTATATTAAGTCATAAGTCTATAATAAATTATGTGGGGATATCTTTTATATGTAATGGGGAAACTTCAGTATCTGATACTTTACAATTAGAATATAATACAGATTCTTACAGTAGTATAACCTCTCCAACTTTATCTTCAATAGAATATGATAAATCAGATACGAGTTCTAATTATATGGATGATAATCTTAATAATCTAAATGTACTTGTAAACAGATTAGATATTCCAATTTATAAGAAAACAAATCCTAATACATTTAAATCAAATAAATATATTTCATTTAATACAATTGAAGAACATTCAGATGATGATGTAGATATTACAAATGTATTCAATAATTTAATGAAAGAAAATCTTATAAAAGAAGATCAATTTAAATATGTAGATAATATAAAAAATTATAATATTAGAACTCCAAAATATCAGTTAGCTCATGGAGCATCTTATAAAAAAGAATATGATAAATATCTTAGAAAAGATAAATTTATTGTTCTTATGATTACACTTAAACCTTTTTTTACTGATAATTATAATACTGTTGTTAATCCAAATATTACCTTAAAGGTTGATAGTAATATAAAAGTAAATTTACTTATAAAAAAAATTGAAGATCTTTTTAAAAGATTCTTTTCAAATTATAGAATTATAGAAATTATACATATAAGAAGTCATCTAATTCTATCAGATATACCTCCATATATTAAAATTAATAGTATTGGAATAAAAACTGGAGATAATATATTAATAATGTATAAGAATATTAGTGAAGATTTATCACTTAATGAGAATATATTACTTGAAGAAAATATATCAATTGATGAAGATAACTTGGGCAATGAATTACCATTAACACCAATTATAGAATTAGAATCAGATAATATAAATAATGATATTACTCAATCATTAGAATATCCTCGATTAGATGAAGATAAAAATGAAGTAATAAATGAACAAGAATTAATATTAGATAATAATACTATATCTAATTCTGAAATATATATACAAAATTATACAACAAATAATAATTTACAAGCTCAATGTTTTTATATATTATATATTGAAAGTATAGATTCTTTAAAGTCATTTAATAAATCAAACCTTCATAATAAAGAAATAATTAGATTTCAGGAAGACAATAATTGTACATTGAAAGGACTTTTACAAATTTTAAAGGCTGTTATTGAGAAAATAAATACAAATTTTGATGTATTAGAACTACGCCATTTAAAAACAAAACAAGATTTACTTATTCATAAAGATCTCTCTATTATATTATCAGATATTGGAGTACAAAAAGGTGACGAGATATCTGCAATTATACTTGATAAAGGTACTCTGATCCCAACTTCTAGATTAGAGAAAATAAATCAAATAAATATTAAAGATAATCAATTAAAGAAAAGTGAGAAACTAGTTAATAAAAAAAACAAAATATTTTCTTTAATAGTATATATTCGAAATCCTAAATTTAATAGAAATTATTCAAGAGGATTATTTAATAATACTACAGACTTGAATTTAAAATTTTATAAACATTTAAAACTATATTTAAGTAATCATATTACTGTTAAGAATCTTATAAAGAAAGTTATTATGTATCTTAAATTTCCTATTCAAGTCCATTCTTTATTAATATGTGGAGATTCATTTGTAGATACATCAATTGATATTCCTATATCTTTATTACCAACTAGTATTTGTAATTTAAATATTGAAGAAATTAGATCTAAATAGAATAAATTATCAATTTTTAATTATGATAATATTAACTGAATTTACAATGAGTTTATCTAATAATAAAGTAATTTAGATACCCTATATCAATTTAATTAATTTTTTTTTTTTCTTTTTAAAAGGAACATATTTTCATACATTCATAATATGGTACTGAATACCTATATTCTTCACAACCTCTCATACAAGTATCTTTTTGTAAATTGTTCACATTGTGTAATATAATTAACAGGAATAGAAGCCCGTATAACACCAACTAAGCTATGCTTATCACATCATGTTATACAAGCACGGACAAAATATAAACTTAGAATTAATCAAAATGGACTAGGACCACCAAATATATAATTACTAAGTGTTTCTCCAGTAAATAGTTAATGAAATGAAGTAATAAAAAGAGAAATATCAAATTGTAATTTCTTACTGATAATGTAAGAACTTCATAACCTAATACCATAGTACAAGCAACAATTATTAAATCTGTCAATTCAATATTTTGTTTTCTAATTTCCTCAACTACTTTATAGTAATTTTTTTGGATATTATATAATTCTACATGATCTTATAAACTAAAATCATAATTAACTAAGTTTGTTGAATTATATATAGCTTCTGTTTCAATAAAAGTCGTAATTGATCTACAACATTTCTAAATTTAAGAATAAATAACATATTAGAGTATAAAGTATAATAATAAAAAACTTTTTTTTTTTTTTTTTTCTTAACTTACTAGTTCTGGTGCAAGATTTAGACCTACACTACTGAAACTTTACTGCATTCACCTTTAATAAAATCTATTGTAGATTTTATCATTTATATTTGATTTTTCTAAAATAAATTAATATTATAATAAATAATTAATAAATGTATATTGATAGCAAACATATATAATTAAATAAATTTTCTATATAAGTTGTTCTGTGTTATAATAAATCTAATTCTGAAGTATTTCTCTATTCTAATAGATTTGATACTAGATTATCTTTATACTCTAATGAATTGATATTTGAGATATTTAATTTACTTATTTCTATTTTCATTCTATAATTAGACAACTTTTTAATAGATATAATTCTCCATATCTGGTATAATAATACTTTGAGTAATAGATTTTATTGTAAATAAACCAGTAATAGTTATTATGAGTAATAAATTCATTCTTTAATTAAAAAATTTAAGTTATTTATTTTTTATATAAAAGGAAAAAAAGAATAAATAAAAAATATAACATTAGATGGGTTCGAGATTAAAATATTGCAAGAAAGTACATGTATACCTAATATTTTAGAGGTTTAAGACCCTTTGTGATATTATATTATAGATTTGTATTCTAAATATGAATTATTCAATAACTATCCTATTCATATTTTCATATATTTTATTTTATAGTATTAACAAATAGTGCAATTAGTCTGTAGTTGTAGTTGTTAATGAAATCTTAAAATCAAGAAAAAGTAAAATATCTTATTATTTAAATATTATTGAAGTTTATCATTAAAAAAATATATCTTAATAATTTCTATTTTTATTAAATATATCATAATATATTATAAATTAAAGAAGACCTTACATTTGAAAGTATATTTTAAATATAAATATTTATTAATTCTAATACTTATTAAAACTTAATATAATAAAACTTATATAAAGTTTAAATTAAATTATATATTATTATTAGCATGAAAAGCATTTTATATTCAATATTAATATTATCTAAAAAAAAAGTTCTATTTTTGAAATATAAAGGTGTTTAAATTAAACTCTTTTAGCTAGTTAAATTCAAAATCATCGACTTTTTTTTCTTTCTCACTAAATTCATATTTAAGAAAATTACATGAAGCAGTAATTAAGTTGCTCTAATATTAACACATGTGATCCATACATCTATTGTATGATAATGGACATCCAAAATGTTTACATCCCCTAATACAGGCATGTTTAGCAAAATTTTGACAGTATGGTAGACATAATTGTGGAACAGTTACTCTACCAGTACCAATACCTGCTCTTCCTTCACAAATTGCACTACATGTTCGTACAAAATACAATGATAATAGTGTGCTACATGAAGAAAAGTGTTGAGCAAAAAAATCTCCTTCTGATAGTAGTGATGATGATGTAGATAATCCAGCTGCAAATGTTGGAATACCAAAATTGTTTAGAAATCCCGATAATTGTAAATTTCTATCATCTTTGTGTATTTCTGTATTATTAAGTTTTTCTTTAATATCTTCTCCTTTATCTATTGAATTGAGACTAAATTTAACACAATTATAAATTAAATTATCATCAATCCATGTTTCATTTTTGGCTATAGCATAAATTAAGTCACATTCTTTATATTGTCTTTCTAATATTTCAACATCATGTATATCTTTATTATATAATTTTGGGGCAAGTAAACAAATTTCCTTAGAAATTGCTATTGATAATATATGGGGGCAACATTTCTAATATTAATAAATTGATATATAGAATATTTCATAAAAGAAAGTTATTAATAAATTCCCCTACCTTTATTGAATCATTACCTTTATTTACAGCAGTTTTGCATTCGTGTACCACAAAATCTTGAAATAGTTGTCCATTTAACTGTATAAAGTTACAGAATACTATTAAAAGAATTGTATATACTGCTTTGACATTTATATAATACATAACAAAATTCTAATCACTTACTTAAGGGACATGCAACTAATGTAGTGGAATTGAGATACATCATATAATACGTCCTGCATGCATGTATCCAAAAATGAACTTTTTGAGAAGTTGTGTTTAATTTCAATTATCCCAGATACATGTAGATGTTTTTTTTAATTAAAAAAATAAATTTAACAAGAGAACCAATTATACTAATGGGGTTATATAATTAACAGATTAATTACTATTTTATTATAATTAGACTATAAAAGTAGTAATAATATTTAATTAGATTGTCAATAACTATGGGCGCCAAAAATGGTACTTAAATTTAAATGACACCAGTCTAAAAGCGATGTATTTACCTGTAAAAATGATGGGTCCTTATTTTATTGTATTAGATCTCAAATTGATTAATAAGCGATATTAGCAAAATATTTTATATTCTAGATTTTATATAATAAGTTATCGTTAAAATTGTGATATCTTTAAATAAGTATTGCAAATATTAATAACCACAATTTAAATATACATGCTAGAAAGAAAAATGAAGGAAAGTCTGAAGATTATATAATCCTTCTAAGTACCAATTTTTCAATAAATATAACTATTGAAGTATATAAATTATATATAGATTTACCATCCAGTCATACTTGTAGAACTAAAAGATTGAATTTGCTGTTGTGCTGATGGAGAAGGTCCTACAGGAGATGGTCCTGATGCCCTATATGCAGCCATTTCTGCTAAATATTTCTGTTTGAATTCTTGAGCCTTACGTTCCCAAGGGCCTTTTTCTTGTTCTGGCAAATTATTCCACATTTCTGCTAAATCTTTCATTTGTAGGGCACGATTTGGATCATTCTCACGTACTTTTTGTCGAATATGTTCACACCATAATGTATATGCTGTATGTGGTCTCTTAGGTTTATTAGGATCATCAGAAGTCCTTAATGTCCTCTTTGACTTCTGTTGCATAAGAATCCTTGGTTTCCAAATTTTACCTGTCCTTGCTGCAACACTTGTTGCTAGGTCAACGAAAAAGTCTGCAAATTCACAAAGGATATCAACCAAAATGGCATCTGTTGCACCTGAATTTACAGTAGGTGACATGCTATTAGGTTGTGGCACAGAAAGTCCTGATAGGCTGCCTGCCATAGGCATTGGATTTGACATCTTTCAGTTATCTACTTTTTTATTATTGCAAAAAAGGAAAACAAAAAATATTAATAGCAGCTGTCTAATCCTCTTTTTTTTTTTTTTTTAATTTACTCCAAACTTGCAGAAAATTGGTATTTGCACAAATATATAATGTATAATAATATTGCTATTATTTAAAATAGTCCATATATGACAACATCGTAACTGATAATTGACTACATCTTATATTTAAAAAGACATAGGCAGCTATCCAGAGACAATGCCAGACTAGATACTATTTACAAACCCGCTAAAAATTAGTGTGCATACGTATTAATAATGTCTTGCAATAAAGATAAACTCAAACTTGAACTTAAATAGAATAATAATAAACCTAAAAGTTGTTTAGGATCTTTTTTTCCTTTTTCTCTATAAATATTCCTTAAATATTGTAAATTATTATCTTTAGTACTTACAATAAGCAATTCCCTTCAAGATATTATTATTAAGAGCGTGATATTTTAATATATCTTATAATTCTATAATTTAACTGAAATATTACATTATTTATGATAATTAAGTCTTATATTCATTATATAATTAAATTAACTTAATAATATTCTTAATATTAACTATACAGTTAGATGGTAAATAAATTACTATTATCTTTTAATTAATGATATCCTTAATATAAGATATCTTTATTATTTGAAATATTTCATTAACTAAATTATATTAGATTATATTTCAATAAAAAGAAATTTAATATGGTGATTTCTAATTATTAAGTAATTGGTTAGTATTATAAGATATAATAATAATAGATAATATTAATTATATAACTGGTAATTTTAAAAGTGCAAAGGTTATTAAAAGAAAATTATTTTAACATTAATATATTTGATTTTTATATATTATTATATAATATCTCATTTATTTTTATAATTTTACTTTATATAAAATTTTATTTAATAATATAATCTCTTAATATTACTTTGTATAAATTAATAGATAATAAGGAAATAAAGATAACATAGAAATATAGCTAGTTATTTTAAAAATATAATTTTCTTATTATTATATTATCTTGAATAAGCATTACGAAGTAAATATTTGATAATAGTATTAAATAATTAATCAGTAGATTGATAATATTTAAAGATTTACAATATATTATACATAATTATAACATATTTAATTTTATTATTTCTCTTTTCTTTGTAATTTATTAATAAAGCAGTTAAAATAGCTCATTTAATAATTTATTTCGGTAATAATGTTCCCTATCTGATGACATAGATCAATTATTGACTATTAAAGAGGTAAGAAGAGGGGGGGGGGGAGGGGAAAAGAAAAGTTAATTAGAATGAAGAGTAATTACTCTTGGTAATGATCAGTATAATATGTTATTTGACAATATTAATAATATTACAAACATGTTATTCACAATATATCCAATATAATCCTGATCTAATGCTTGGTAATAACTCATGTGGAACTATATTAGGATTTAAATATTGTCATAGCGAACGTCATATTCATATGAATCCTAACTTAATAACTCTTGCTGGCTCTTTTGATGTATGTAGGGAAAGTGGGGGTAGTGGTTTATTAATTACTTTTGATGTAAATAATTCAGTATATTATACTCATTGTAGTGAATGGGATACATCATGTGTGGAAGAAAATGTTTGGCCAGATATATACTATCCATTAAATGTACCACCAGCACAAGCTGATTGTACTTTGTGTGAAATGTCTAATTGGTCTTCTTGGGAAACTTGTTTAAGTTGTAATAATATGACTCAAAGAAGCAGAAATATAATTACTCCACCTGCAGGATTTAATGATCTCTGTCCTTCTAATGTACAATATTTACCATGTTTATCTAATGTAGTTTGTAACTCATGTATTTTGAGTCATTGGAGTGAGTGGTCTATATGTCATAATTCTGAAAGTAGTAGTCAAATAAGAACAAGGCAAATATTAAATAGTAATCCATGTGAGATAAATTTAAGTAAAACACCACTTAAAGATACAAAATTCTGTATTTATAATCCAAAGAAATGTAATGAAGAACTTGCTGGTACTAATGGTCTATTATATCGTGGTTGCCAAAAATTTACTCGATCTGGCCAAGAATGTGTAAATTGGTTAGATATAGATTTTCCTGCATTTAATTATTTGGCATCTATTGAATATTCTGGTATTGGAAATCATAATTATTGTAGAAATCCTATTTCAAATAGTTCAAATGTACCTACTATTTGGTGTTATGTTAGTACTAATCCATTAATACCGCAATTATGTGATCCTATTGCAACAGATTGTGTTATTTCTGATTGGTCACAATGGTCTTCTTGTTCATCAACTTGTAATCAGGGTCAAATAACTCGTACTCGTATTATACAAAGTCCACCTTATAATGGAGGTAAACCTTGTCCTAGTGAACTTACACAGTCACAAGATTGTTTTAATATTATATGTCCAATAAATTGTGAAGTTAGTTCTTGGTCAAAATGGTCAGAGTGTAATACTCAATGTGGAGATGGTAGTATGGTCCGTTCAAGAAGTATAATAACACAACCTAGTGGACATGGAATAGTTTGTCCTGACTTACAACAACTTAAAGCATGTAAAGGTACAGAATGTGAATCATTTTGGGAAAAGAACAAGATATCTATAGTTATTTTCTCTTTATTATTATTTCTACTTATAGTTGCAATAATTTATATTATTTATCCATCAACTGCGAATTCAGCAGATATATATGGTGATGAGTATAATCCAGTATGGGAGAATATATATTGGACAAATAGACCTACTGATACCTAGCACTAACTAGTATAATTTTTAATTTAATTCTTAACTTTTTTCTTCTTTAGTATAATTAGAATTTATTTTATTTGTGTGATATATTATGGGGTTCCACTCTTAAGAAACTTTTAGGGTGTCTACTAATATAATAAGAGACCCGCTAGTTTGCGTGATCTCTGAATTCGACTGAGTGGGACGGCGGGTGAAGATCTTTCACTAACGTAATTAAGTGTAAGCTCAATAGTAATTATCGAAGTCTATTTGAAAAAAGGGGAATTAATTTGGAATTATTCCATAGAAAAGAAATGTATATTAATAAATTACTTTTAAATATCTTGTTCTTATTTATACTTTATTTGTCAGTTTCTGTAGCCGTTAATTTAAGAGCAAGCAATGTGGGTATACAGAAGGTAACTATACAATCACTTACTGAAGTACCTTATAGAACTATTGAAATAAGGACACCAGTAGATGGTTTACTTATTCAACAGAATATTGAAGAGTTAGGTTTACATTCTCCAGGAACAGCCTTTGTTATAATGGCTGAAGGTGATCAATATTACAAAAGTACGATCACTACTGGCAAAGGAAATGTTTCTGTTAATAGAATAGTTGAAGCTGGCAGAAATGTGTACATTCAGATGTTCCGTGATTTTGAAGCTGTATTTATTAGAAATAAGAAGCCTGGGCAGAAAATATTCCGTAATGAATTATTAGCTGTAGTTAAGGTCAGGAAGACTTTGCCAGGTGAGAAACCAATTATTAATAAGTTACCAAGATCTGTACCAACTATGCGTATTAATTCAACTTCTACTGAAGTGATATTGGCCAATACAACAATATCTGAACACTTAACAACAACTACTACAGTGACTCCCAAATATAGTGAAACTAAAACTGATACCTATTTAGATATTGAGACCCAATCTTTTAATGAAGAAGATGATACAAGGTATGGGGAATTTTCTAATCTATCTGAATTTACATCTGATTCTGAAAGTGAGGTCTCTGATCAGAATTCTAATGAAGGGAAGTTTGAGAGACAAGCCCAAGGTACTAATAGCTTAGGTTCTGTTAAACCTAGAAGTGATGAGATATCATCAAAATATATTGGGAGATCTCCTGAAGAAGACCAAATACCACTAGAAGATTTTGGAGGTCCAGGTCCAGTTATCCCTGAAGAAGACCAAATACCATTAGAAGATCTTGGAGGTCCAGGTCCAGTTATCCCTGAAGAAGACCAAATACCATTAGAAGATCTTGGAGGTCCAGGTCCAGTTATCCCTGAAGAAGATCAAATACCATTAGAAGATCTTGGAGGTCCAGGTCCAGTTATTCCTGAGAAGGATCAAATACCATTAAAAGATCTTGGAGGTCCAGGTCCAGTTATCCCTGAAGAAGATCAAATACCATTAGAAGATCTCGGAGGTCCAGGTCCAGTTATTCCTGAGAAGGATCAAATACCATTAAAGGATCTTGGAGGTCCAGGTCCAGTTATCCCTGAAGAAGATCAAATACCATTAGAAGATCTCGGAGGTCCAGGTCCAGTTATTCCTGAGAAGGATCAAATACCATTAAAAGATCTTGGAGGTCCAGGTCCAGTTATCCCTGAAGAAGATCAAATACCATTAGAAGATCTCGGAGGTCCAGGTCCAGTTATTCCTGAGAAGGATCAAATACCATTAAAGGATCTTGGAGGTCCAGGTCCAGTTATCCCTGAAGAAGATCAAATACCATTAGAAGATCTCGGAGGTCCAGGTCCAGTTATTCCTGAGAAGGATCAAATACCATTAAAAGATCTTGGAGGTCCAGGTCCAGTTATTCCTGAGAAGGATCAAATACCATTAAAAGATCTTGGAGGTCCAGGTCCAGTTATTCCTGAGAAGGATCAAATACCATTAAAAGATCTTGGAGGTCCAGGTCCAGTTATTCCTGAGAAGGATCAAATACCATTAAAAGATCTTGGAGGTCCAGGTCCAGTTATTCCTGAGAAGGATCAAATACCATTAAAAGATCTTGGAGGTCCAGGTCCAGTTATTCCTGAGAAGGATCAAATACCATTAAAAGATCTTGGAGGTCCAGGTCCAGTTAT